>NC_054493.1:6173408-6177473 GCF_017639515.1 Carcharodon carcharias | reverse complement strand
GTACACGGGAGCTGCTATTCTCTATAATATACACAGGGGCTGCTATTCTCTATAATATAACAATAATATAACAATATAATGTGCAAGGGGGCTGCTATTCTCTATAATGTACAGGGGGGCTGCTATTCTCTATGATATACATGAGGGCTGCTATTCTCTATAATATACACAGGGGCTGCTATTCTCTATAATATACACAGGGGCTGCTATTCTCTATAATATACACAGGGGCTGCTATTCTCTATAATGTACACGGGGACTGCTATTCTCTATAATATACACGGGGACTGCTAATCTCTAAAATATACACGGGCGTTGCTATTCTCTATAATGTACAGGGGGGCTGCTATTCTCTATAATATACACAGGGGCTGCTATTCTCTATAATATACAGGGGGACTGCTAGTCTCTATAATATACACAGGGACTGCTATTCTCTATAATATACACAGGGGCTGCTATTCTCAATAATATACAGGGGGACAGCTATTCTCTATAATATACAGGGCGACTGCTATTCTCTATAATATACACAGGGGCTGCTATCCTCTAAAATATACAGGGGGACTGCTATTGTCTATAATATACACGGGGGCTGCTATTCTCTATAATGTACAGGGTGGCTGCTATCCTCTACAATGTACACAGGGACTGCTATTCTCTATAATATACACAGGGGCTGCTATTCTCTATAATGTACACGGGGACTGCTATTCTCTATAATATGCACGGGGACTGCTATTCTCTATAATATACACGGGGGTTGCTATTCTCTATAATGTACAGGGGGGCTGCTATTCTCTATAATATACACGGGGGTTGCTATTCTCTATAATGTACAGGGGGGCTGCTGTTCTCTATAATATACAGGGGGACTGCTATTCCCTATAATGTACAGGGGGCTGCTGGTCTCTGTAATATAAACATGGGCAGCTTTTCTCTCTAATATACTTGGGAGCTGCTAGTCTCTGTAATATACATAAGGGCTGCTATTCCCTATAATGTACAGGGGGGCTGCTAGTCTCTGTAATATAAACATGGTCTGCTTCTCTCTGTAATATACATGAGGGCTGCTATTCTCCATAATATACACAGGGGCTGCTACTCTCTATAATCTACAGTGGGCTGCTATTCTCTATGATGTACAAGGGGACTGATAGTCTCTGTAATATACAAAGGGCCTGCTATTCCCTATAATGTACAGGGGGTTGCTAGTCTCTATAATATACACGAGGGCTGCTATTCTCTATAACATACACGGGGGCTGCTATTCTCCATAATATACATGAGGGCTGCTATTCTCCATAATATACACGAGGGCTGCTATTCTCTATAATATACACAGGGGCTGCTATTCACTATAATATACACAGGGGCTGCTATTCTCTATAATGTACAGGGGGGCTGCTATTCTCTATAATATACATGAGGGCTGCTATTCTCTGTAATGTACATGAGGGCTGTTATTCTCTATAATATACACGGGGGCTGCTATTCTCTATAATGTACATGAGGGCTGTTATTCTCTAGAACATACACAGGGGCTGCTATTATCTATAATGTACATGAGGGCTGCTATTCTCTGTAATGTACATGAGGGCTGTTATTCTCTATAATATACACGGGGGCTGCTATTCTCTATAATGTACAGGAGGACTGCTATTCTCTATAATGTACATGAGGGCTGTTATTCTCTATAATATACACGGGGGCTGCGATTCTCTATAATATACACAGGGGCTGCTATTCTCTATAGTATAACAATAATATAACAATAAAATGTGCAAGGGGGCTGCTATTCTCTATAATGTACAGGGGGGCTGCTATTCTCTATGATATACATGAGGGCTGCTATTCTCTATAATATACACAGGGGCTGTTATTCTCTATAATATACACAGGGGCTGCTATTCTCTATAATGTACACGGGGACTGCTATTCTCTATAATATACACAGGGACTGCTAATCTCTAAAATATACACGGGGGTTGCTATTCTCTATAATGTACAGGGGAGCTGCTATTCTCTATAATATACACGGGGGTTGCTATTCTCTATAATGTACAGGGGACTGCTATTCTCTATAATATACAGCGGGACTGCTATTCTCTATAATGTACACGGGGGCTGCTATTCTCTATAATATACGCGGGGGCTGCTATTCCCTATAATGTACACGAGGGCTGCTATTCTCTATAATGTACATGGGGCTGTTAGTCTCTGTAATATACGTAAGGGCTGCTATTCCCTATAATGTACAGGGGGGCTGCTATTCTGTATAATGTACAGGGGGGCTGCTATTCCCTATAATGTTCAGGGGCGTTGCAATTCTCTACAATACACACGGGGGCTGCTATTCTCTATAATGTACGCGGCAGCAGCTATTCTCTATAATGTACACGGGGGCTGCTATTCTCTATAATGTACATGGAGGCTGCTATTCTCTATAATGTACAGGGGGACTGGTAATCTGTGTAATATACACAGGGGCTGCTATTCTCTATAATGTACAGGAAGGCTGCTATTCTCTATAATGTACATGAGGGAAGCTATTCTCTATAATATACACAGGGGCTGTTATTCTCTATAATATACACAGGGGCTGTTATTCTCTATAATGTACATGAGGGCCGCTATTCTCTATAATATACACAGGATCTGCTATTCTCTATAATGTACAAGAGGGCTGCTATTCTCTATAATATACACAGGGGCTGCTATTCTCTATAATATACACAGGGGCTGTTATTCTCTATAATATACACAGGGCCTTCCATTCTCTATAATATACACAGGGGCTGCTATTCTCTATAATTTTCTCCGGCGCTGCTATTCTCTATAATGTACATGAGGGCTGCAATTCTCTATAATATACACAGGGGTTGCTATTCTCAATAATATACAGGGGGACAGCTATTCTCTATAATATACAGGGCGGCTGCTATTCTCTATAATATATACAGGGGCTGCTATTCTCTAAAATATACAGGGGGACTGCTATTGTCTATAATATACACGGGGGCTGCTATTTTCTATAATGTACAGGGGGGCTGCTATTCTCTACAATGTACACAGGGACTGCTATTCTCTATAATATACACAGGGGCTGCTATTCTCTATAATGTACACGGGGACTGCTATTCTCTATAATGGACACGGGGACTGCTATTCTCTATAATATACACGGGGGTTGCTATTCTCTATAATGTACAGGGGGGCTGCTATTCTCTATAATATACACGGGGGTTGCTATTCTCTATAATGTACAGGGGGGTTGCTATTCTCTATAATATACAGGGGGACTGCTATTCCCTATAATGTACAGGGGGCCGCTAGTCTCTGTAATATAAACATGGGGCTGCTTCTTTCTGTAATATACATGAGGGCTGCTATTTCCATAATATACACAGGGGCTGCTATTCTCTATAATCTACAGGCAGGCTACTATTCTCTATAATGTACAGGGGGGCTGCTATTCTCTATAATGTGCAGGGGCGCTGCTATTCTCTACAATATACACGGGGGCTGCTATTCTCTATAATGTACGCGGCAGCAGCTATTCTCTATAATGTACACGGGGGCTGCTATTCTCTATAATGTGCAGGGGGGCTGCTATTCTCTATGATGTACAAGGGGACTGGTAGTCTCTGTAATATACAAAGGGCCTGCTATTCCCTATAATGTACAGGGGGTTGCTAGTCTCTATAATATACACGGGGGCTGCTATTCTCTATAACATACACGGGGGCTGCTATTCTCCATAATATACATGAGGGCTGCTATTCTCTATAAAATACACAGGGGCTGCTATTCTCTATAATATACACAGGGGCTGCTATTCACTATAATATACACAGGGGCTGCTATTCTCTATAATGTACAGGGGGGCTGCTATTCTCTATAATATACATGAGGGCTGCTATTCTCTGTAATGTACATGAGGGCTGTTATTCTCTATAATATACACGGGGGCTGCTATTCTCTATAATGTACATGAGGGCTGTTATTCTCTAGAATATACACAGGGGCTGCTATTATCTATAATGTACATGAGGGCTGCTATTC
>NC_054493.1:5814343-5816843 GCF_017639515.1 Carcharodon carcharias | reverse complement strand
AGAGAGAGGGATAGAGAGAGAGAGGGAAAGAGGGAGAGGGAAAGAGGGAGAGGGAAAGAGGGAGAGGGAAAGAGGGAGAGGGAAAGAGAGAGAGGGAAAGAGAGAGAGGGAGAGGAGGAGAGGGAGAGGAGGAGAGGGAGAAAGAGAGAGAAGGAAAGAGCGAGAGAGGGAAAGAGAGAGAGAGCGAAAGAGAGAGAGGGAGAGAGGGAAAAAGAGAGAGAGGGAAAAAGAGAGAGAGGGAAAGAGAGAGAGGGAAAGAGAGAGAGGGAAAGAGAGAGAGGGAAAAAGAGAGAGCAAGAGAAAGAGGGAAAGAGAGAGAGAGGGAAAGAGAGAGAGAGGGAAAGAGAGAGAGAGGGAAAGAGAGAGAGAGGGAAAGAGGGAGAGGGAAAGAGGGAGAGGGAAAGAGAGAGGGAAAGAGAGAGGGAAAGAGGGAGAGGGAAAGAGAGAGAGGGAAAGAGAGAGAGGGAAAGAGAGAGAGGGAGAGGAGGAGAGGGAGAGGAGGAGAGGGAGAGGAGGAGAGGGAGAAAGAGAGAGAAGGAAAGAGCGAGAGAGGGAAAGAGAGAGAGAGCGAAAGAGAGAGAGAGAGAGAGGGAAAGAGAGAGAGAGGGAAAGAGAGAGAGGGAAAGAGAGAGAGGGAAAGAGAGAGAGGGAAAGAGAGAGAGGGAAAGAGAGAGAGGGAAAAAGAGAGAGCAAGAGAAAGAGGGAAAGAGAGAGAGAGAATGAGAGAGAGAGCGGGAAAGAGAGAGGAGGGAAAGAGAGAGAGAGGGAAAGAGAGAGAGAGGGAAAGAGAGAGAGAGGGAAAGAGGGAGAGGGAAAGAGGGAGAGGGAAAGAGGGCGAGGGAAAGAGAGAGAGAAAGAGAGCGAGAACGGGAAAGAGAGAGAGGGAGGGATAGAGAGAGAGGGAGGGATAGAGAGAGAGGGAGGGATAGAGAGAGAGAGGGAAAGAGGGAGAGAGGGAAAGAGGGAGAGGGAAAGAGGGAGAGAGGGAAAGAGGGAGAGGGAAAGAGGGAGAGGGAAAGAGGGAGAGAGAAAGAGGGAGAGGGAAAGAGGGAGAGGGAAAGAGGGAGAGGGAACGTGGGAGAGGGAACGTGGGAGAGGGAACGTGGGAGAGGGAAAGAGCGAGAGAGAGGGAAAGAGAGAGAGCGAGAGGGAAAGAGAGAGAGGGAAAGAGAGAGAGGGAAAGAGTGAGAGAGGGAAAGAGTGAGAGAGGGAAAGCGTGAGAGCGAGAGGGAAAGAGCGAGAGGGAAAGAGCGAGAGGGAAAGAGCGAGAGGGAAAGAGCGAGAGGGAAAGAGCAAGAGGGAAAGAGCAAGAGGGAAAGAGCAAGAGGGAAAGAGCGAGAGGGAAAGAGCGAGAGGGAAAGAGCGAGAGAGAGAGGGAAAGAGAGAGCGCGAGGGAAAGAGAGAGCGCGAGGGAAAGATGGAGAGGGAATGAGGGAGTGGGAAGGAGGGAGAGGGAAGGAGGGAGAGGGAAAGAGGGAGAGGGAAAGAGAGAGTGGGAAAGAGAGAGTGGGAAAGAGAGAGGGAGAGGAGGAGAGGGAGAGGAGGAGAGGGAGAGGAGGAGAGGGAGAGGAGGAGAGGGAGAAAGAGAGAGAAGGAAAGAGCGAGAGAGGGAAAGAGCGAGAGAGGGAGAGGGAAAGAGAGAGAGGGAGAAAGAGAGAGGGAGAAAGAGAGAGAGGGAGAAAGAGGGAGAGAGAGAAAGAGGGAGAGAGAGAAAGAGGGAGAGGGAGAAAGAGGGAGAGAGAGAAAGAGGGAGAGAGAGAAAGAGGGAGAGGGAAAGAGAAAGAGGGAGAGGGAAAGAGGGAGAGGGAAAGAAGGAGAGGGAGAGAGGGAGAGGGAAAGAGGGAGAGGGGGAAAGAGGGAGAGGGAGAAAGAGGGAGAGGGAAAGAGGGAGAGGGAAAGAGGGAGAGGGAAAGAGGGAGAGGGAAAGAGAGCGAGGGAAAGAAAGAATGCGAGGGAAAGAAAGAGAGCGAGGGAAAGAAAGAGAGCGAGGGAAAGAAAGAGAGCGAGGGAAAGAAAGAGAGGGAGGGAAAGAAAGAGAGGGAAAGAGAGAGAGGGAGAGAGGGAAAGAGAGAGAGGGAGAGAGAGAGAGGGAACGAGGGAGAGGGAACGAGAGAGAGGGAATGAGAGAGAGGGAAAGAGCGAGAGAGATGGAAAGAGGGACAGAGAGGGAAAGAGCGAGAGAGAGAGGGAAAGAGCGAGAGGGAGAGGGAAAGAGCGAGAGGGAGAGGGAAAGAGCGAGAGGGAGAGGGAAAGAGCGAGAGGGAGAGGGAAAGAGCGAGAGGGAGAGGGAAAGAGCGAGAGGGAGAGGGAAAGAGCGAGAGAGAGAGGGAAAGAGCGAAAGAGAGAAAAGAGAGAGAGAGAGGGGAAGAGAGAGAGAGAGAGGGAAAGAGAGAGAGGGAAAGAGAGAGACAGGCAAAGAGAGGGAAAGAGAGAGAGGGAGAGAGACAGAGAGAGAGGGAAAGAGAGAGAGGGAACGAGAGAGAGGGAACGAGAGAGAGGG